>NC_135211.1:39493445-39513445 GCF_052324685.1 Brachyhypopomus gauderio | reverse complement strand
AACGCTTCGAGCTACGGACTTGCAACTCGGGATCCTCCATCGGGCCATCACAAAGATGACCTCGACCGATTTTGGGACCCCTAGGTTAAATTTTGGGCCCTCAGCGTCCCCAAATGTATGAAAATTTGCGTTTAAACTTTAGGCCTCTCCCTACAGTGCAATAGCTTTTTTGCTGCCATACGCCAACGCTTCGAGCTACGGACTTGGGCCTTGGGATCCTCTTTTAGGCCATCACATACATGACCCCGACCGATTTTGGGACCCCTAGGTTAAATTTTGGGCCCTCAGCGTCCCCAAATGTATGAAAATTTGCGTTTAAACTTTAGGCCTCTCCCTACAGTGCAATAGCTTTTTTGCTGCCATACGCCAACGCTTCGAGCTACGGACTTGGGCCTTGGGATCCTTTTTTAGGCCATCACATACATGACCCCGACCAATTTTGGGACCCCTAGGTTAAATTTTGGCCCCTCAGCGTCCCCAAATGTATGAAAATTTGCGTTTAAACTTTAGGCCTCTCCCTACAGTGCAATAGCTTTTTTGCTGCCATACGCCAACGCTTCGAGCTACGGACTTGGGCCTTGGGATCCTCTTTTAGGCCATCACATACATGACCCCGACCGATTTTGGGACCCCTAGGTTAAATTTTGGCCCCTCAGCGTCCCCAAATGTATGAAAATTTGCGTTTAAACTTTAGGCCTCTCCCTACAGTGCAATAGCTTTTTTGCTGCCATACGCCAACGCTTCGAGCTACGGACTTGGGCCTTGGGATCCTCTTTTAGGCCATCACATACATGACCCCGACCGATTTTGGGACCCCTAGGTTAAATTTTGGGCCCTCAGCGTCCCCAAATGTATGAAAATTTGCGTTTAAACTTTAGGCCTCTCCCTACAGTGCAATAGCTTTTTTGCTGCCATACGCCAACGCTTCGAGCTACGGACTTGGGCCTTGGGATCCTTTTTTAGGCCATCACATACATGACCCCGACCAATTTTGGGACCCCTAGGTTAAATTTTGGCCCCTCAGCGTCTCCAAATGTATGAAAATTTGCGTTTAAACTTTAGGCCTCTCCCTACAGTGCAATAGCTTTTTTGCTGCCATACGCCAACGCTTCGAGCTACGGACTTGGGCCTTGGGATCCTCTTTTAGGCCATCACATACATGACCCCGACCGATTTTGGGACCCCTAGGTTAAATTTTGGCCCCTCAGCGTCCCCAAATGTATGAAAATTTGCGTTTAAACTTTAGGCCTCTCCCTACAGTGCAATAGCTTTTTTGCTGCCATACGCCAACGCTTCGAGCTACGAACTTGGGCCTTGGGATCCTCTTTTAGGCCATCACATACATGACCCCGACCGATTTTGGGACCTTTACGTCAAATTTTGGCCCCTCAGCATCCCCAAATGTATGCTTGTGACCTTTCTGTGTTTAGAAAGCATGAGGCCTAATAACACATTCAAAACTTAGCCACGCCCAAACCGTATGACCTAGGGATCCGTGCTTACAGTATGTTCTTTGGGGAGTGGGGTGGATGCACAGGCCATAAGCGCGTGCAGCTAAGTGCAGTTTGAGGCCCCCAAGGACCCCTTTAGAGTGTTTTTTACATTAAAGTCAATGGAGAAGGCCAAAACACTTGCCACACCCAAAGCGTATGACCTAAGGGGCCGTGCTCACAGAATGTTTGTCAGGGGGTGGGGCAAAAGGATATTCTAAAAGCACGTTTAGCTGCGTGCAGTACAAGACCCTCAGGGGCCAAAATTGTCTGTCTGTGTCGCTCCTATTAAAATGAATGGAGAAGGCCAAAAGCTTGCCACACACAAACCGTGTGACCTAGGGGTCTGTGCTTCGGTTTGGTTCATCAGTAGGGTGTCCACATAAAGCTTGTTTAACAGCGCGCGGCTACGTCCAGCCGTTTGGCCGCACTGGCACCACATGTCTGAAATTTACAAAATGGCAGAGTGCATATGTGACGTGCTTTTGTTAGGTTTATGGTTGCGGTGAGGCTTCTGAAGCACGTAGGGTCATGAAATTTTTTATGTGGGTTGTCTGAGGGCCCATGAATGACATATTGGAGCCCCACCCCCCTAGGAACACCTACTTCCGGCCACGCCCACTTTTGGGGGCGGGGCTTAAATATGTTGTTTTAGGGGCCCCACACTACTCCCCTATCAAGTCTCAAGCCGATCGGCCTATGGGAACACCTACTTCCGGCCACGCCCACTTTTGGGGGCGGGGCTTCAATATGTTGTTTTAGGGGTCCCACACTACCCCCCTATCAAGTTTCGGGCCCCTACGATATTCGGTTCTCTTCCTGTGCTCTTAACTCTAATTCTGAACTTTGTACACGCCCACCTGGGGTGGGTGGTGGCCAACATCCCAATTGCAATCTATTGTGTGTCCAACCATCCCACTTGCCATCTATTTAAGCATGCCAACAGGTAATTGCTTTTTCCATGTGTCCACGAAAAATGAATGGAAATAGATTGGGATTGGGATGCGGCCAATCAGGGTTTAGGGAGGAGCTTCGAAGTCGGGGCGTCGAATGCTGGTTCGTCCCGGGGCCCTTGACCACATATCCGAAAACCGCATGTCTAGGCCCTTCCAGAGCCTTGTAAAAAAATCAGAAAAAAATATTCCTGAAAATTATTTTCAATGGACTTAGGGAAAAAGGATTTGTGTCCACGAACCATCTATGAGCACTATGTGAGATAAATAAGCCTTTTTCACGCAAGGAGGAGGGGTCAAGTTCCGGGCGAGGTGATGTGTAAACCTATTTCCAGTTAGCAGCACCGCTACGAGAATGGATGCGTTTTATTACTCTCCATCTTTGGCTGACCTTCCGCGCTTTAGGCAGGACGATGTTGCCAGAACCGTCGAGGAGCTATCGAGGACCAAACGAGCGAAACTCGATAAAGGATACAAGTTTTTTTTTGAGCAGTTTATTTTTGATTATGAAGGTAAATGGATCCAGTTCTGTAGTTTAGTTTAGCCAAGTTAACTAGTTAGCATGCCTAGCTAGCGTCTTAGCTCCGTGCTCACTCAACATTCTATCATTTATGCCTTCATCAAACTGTTTATCTTATTTTTAAATAAAGCATGTGTTTATTGTACTATTATAAGTGCCTGCATTATTGTGTCTTATGATTTTGTGTGTTCAGTGTCCAATGTTGTAGATAAGGAGATCCGTGTAAGGGCTCGGTGCTACCGGTCCTTAAAAAAAAGCGAGGAACCACACAAGCTAGAGGTCAAAGCTCACAGTTTTTTATTTGTTTCAAGCATTTTCAAGCACTTTAATCTAAATTCCAGCACTTTTCAAACCTGAAACAAAGCAACATTAAAATTGGTCAGGTAAATGTTTCTTCCCCTGTTGTTGAGGGGTGTTTCTTTATACTACCACATATCGTTACGGACAAGCGGTTCGAGCAGGGTCTCGCGAGGTGTGCGGACGCGCGCGCTACGGTCACTCGCGAAAGTATAAACCTAGCTTAACACAATGAATCTGACCAAACACCTGAAGGTACGCATATTTGTACAAACATTCCAAGAGGTTGATGATTATTCCCATTTCTAGTATTATAGCATACAAAATTATGTCCGATTATGGTATCCTAGCATAGTGTGTGTGTGTGTGTGTGCTTTAGACCCAAAGCCCAGACAGACTTGTACATAGGATGTGCACGGAAAGCCTCTAGGCGGGATTTCACTCTGCTGTACACAGACTGCCTCGCTGGCCGAGTCCAGCTGAAACGACGCGGTATAGCACCTTTCTTCAGCCACGTTTTGCCCTTTGCCGTAACGTAGATGTCTTGCGGCTCAAAATGTGCGCTACACACGTGCGTGCTGTTCCTAATAACCTGAAAATTCAGCCCCTCACTCCTTCTAATGGCTATCAACCACTTCTTTCTGAGTTCCTCGTCAGCTGGGAACGAGTGGAATAAGGCTGTTTTTGTTTGGAATTAGAGCACAGCGGTACGCTGCAAAAACACTTGCTAGTCACTTGCACCATTGCAGAAGTACGAACGCTCCAAACGGAAATGATTTTAAACAGAACTGTCTAGACCGGAAATGTCGACCCCGGAAGCGAGAGAAAGGCCTATTGGAAGTGGGATGCGAAAGGGTTAGTAGGGATATGGTTAGGCGGTGTGAAAATTCCGCTTGGCGTTCGGACTCGGGCTTACAGTATGTTGTGCCGGAGCCCTCTCAGACATCCCCTATGAAATTTCATGACCCTACGACCTCGGGAAAGTCACTTCCTGTTCCACTTCCTGGTTCGTTTTTCGACTTCCCGACCACCTACGGACACGAGCTTTTAATATGTTGTTTGTGGTCCCTAACAGAACTACCCTGCCAAGTTTCGAGCCGATCGGCCCATGGGAACACCTACTTCCGGCCATGCCCACTTTTGGGGGCGGGGCTTAAATATGTTGTTTTAGGGGTCCCACACTACTCCCCTACCAAGTCTCGAGCCGATCGGCCCATGGGAACACCTACTTCCGGCCACGCCCACTTTTGGGGGCGGGGCTTCAATATGTTGTTTAACACTAGCAAGACTGAAATTTTAGGATCTCCAGGACATCACCCCTCCTTCTTGCTAGCAATTAGCCATCCTTTTATTATGCAAATGCGGAGCACTGAGGCAGCAGGTCAAACACTAATATGGCTAAAAGTCTGAGGAGTTTCGCAGGCAAACCGCGCAGACCCCCGCTCTCCTTTCCACAGAAAACCAGCTTATCTGTATATCACAGCTTCAAGAAGCAATTCGAAAGTTACAACCCGTGAAACTATCTTTTTTTTATAGCGCGAAGGTAATTATTCCTATGATGAATAGGAATTAATCTTTTGGTTTGAATCTCGCTAAACATTCTAACTGAAATAAATCTTCGCGATAAAGAATAAACGTTGTATTTGTAGTAGGCGTACGTGCTGTGCGATTTTCACAAGGCAAACCAGACACTGACTAGCCAATTTTATGTGTTTCATACGCATTGTATGCTTACTTCATCGCACTAAAGAATAAACTACAATAATGTGCTCGTTGTAGGCATACGTGTTGTTCGATTTTCACAAGGCAAACCAAACACTGACTAGCCCATTTTATGTGTTTCAAAAACATTTCATGCTTACTTCTTCGCACTAAAGAATAAACGTTGTATTTGTAGTAGGCATACGTGTTGTGTGATTTTCACAAGGCAAACCAGACAATGACTAGCCCATTTTATATGTGTTTCATACGTATTTTACGCTTCCTTTGAAGCGCCGACCCCGCGCTGAACATTCTAACTGAAATAAATCTTCGCGCTAAAGAATAAACGTTGTACTTGTAGTAGGCGTATGTGCTAGAAGTTATTTGTTTTATACTATCCAAGTATTATCTAAAATTAAGTAAAAATCGAAATCAATCAGTACAAATTATATATATTCTATCCGTATCTAGATATTTAGACAGAATCAAACATTGTATGCATGTTATTTCTGCAATTCGTCCGTTACGAAACAGCACTAATTTACAGGTAGAGAATATATATAATTTGCACTGCTACATAGACAGGAAATGCCACAAAATAATCTCTGAAATATCATAAAAATTATATATATTCTATCTGTATATAGATATTTAGAGAAAGTCAAATATAGGCATTGTAGCCTACATGTTATTTATGTTGTTCTGCTTTTATGAAACAGCACTACTTATATAAAAATTCTAGCCATATCAATTTTGTTTTTCCACCTAATTCCAGATAATTACAGAACAATTAAATTAAATTTTAACTCAGAGACTGACTGATTATCCATTCATCTATACATCTATTCATCCATCAGATATAAAGAAATGGAAATGCGCAAGTATCGGTTAGTGATTAGCGGGTATCGATACGCATGTCATTAGCGCCTTTGCATCAGCCGCCGTGAAGGTTCACAATTTACACTTGTTGAAGATGGGTGGGGTGTGGTCTTCTCCAAGCTGGGATAAAAACGGACACACAAACACAGGTGAGTCATTTCATATATTTTTCTTGTTCTGCGAGGAAGACACGGACACTACGATGGCACACAAGAGGATTTACACTCCTTTGCAAGCTTTGGCTCTTCTGAACGCAATGGATGACTATGATTCCGACGGAGGAGAGGAACTTTGTTTTAGTGCTGAAGACTCCGATCTGGCACTTTCAACTGGCGCAGATACGAGTGGACAATCGGATGAAGAAAACCGTAGCCCTCCACGAAAGAAGCGTTCTGTTGCTAAGGATGTCAGTAAGCCTGCAACGAACATAAACGCAAAAGATGGAACCGCTTGGGAAAAGACTGATGTTGTAAGAAGTCTTGGACACGGCAGCACCACTTTTACGTTCAGTGAGACCACAGGACCTACAGAGCATGCCAAGGTAATGTAAAAAACTCTTTTCGTAGATGTATACAAGAAAAGTACAGAGGTGAATTTTGCCAGCTATATTTCCTCTTTTGTATAGATGAAACTGTAGTGCATGTTGTAGTGTAGTGCATAGGAAAAAACATTGAATTGAATTTGGCCAGCTATATTTCCTCTTTGTTATATTTTATAAATATATTTATATTATATTTCCTCTTTTTTTTACATATAAGTAATGTTATCACGGATGTACATAGGAAAAAGCATTGAACTGAATTTGGCCAGCTATATTTCCTCTTAGTTATATTTTATAAATATATTTATATTATATTTCCTCTTCTTTTTTTACATATAAGTAATGTTATCACGGATGGCCAACTATTTTTCCTCTTTTGTAGATGTAAAGATGAAAAAAATATATATATTTTATATTTCCTATTTTTTTACATACAAGTGATATGATTTTTATTTTACTTCTACAGCGCAGAATCACAAGCAGGTTGCAGAGCTTTCTGTGTTTGATCGACATAGAGATGCTGAGGACAATCACACACTGCACGGTCCATGAAGCCCACAGAGCGGATCAGAGCTGGAACCTGTCTGTCAGCGAGTTGATGGCTTTCATCGCAGTGCTTTTTCTGCGGGCAATACTCTGCCCGGTTGGAGCGGTGGCCGATTGTTGGTCTAAGAAATACGCTGTGCCTGCAATCAAGGACACGATGTCGCGTGACCGCTACAAAGAAATCATGCGGTACTTGCGCTTCGATGACAAGGACACCCGTGCGGAACGTGTAAAGAGCGACAGATTTGCTGCAATCTCGGACATCTGGCAATGTTTTGTACGTAACTGCACTCTGTGTTACACGCCAGGACAACACATCACCGTTGATGAGCAGCTCTTTCCAACCAAGGTCCGCTGTCCTTTCCTGCAATACATCGCTACAAAACCTGACAAGTTTGGCATAAAGTTTTGGATTGCTGCTGATTTGAAGACCAAGTATATGTGCAATGCTCTTCCATATTTGGGAAAGGACCCCAGTCGTCCCAAGGGAGAAAGACTGTCAGAGAACGTCGTCATGAAACTCATGGAACCATATCTGGACAAGGGCAGAACCGTCACCACTGACAACTACTTCACATCCCTGTCTCTGGCCAACAGACTGCTTGCATGCAACACAGCTCTGCTTGGGACAATCAACAAGATCAGAAGAGAAATTCCTCCTCCAGCAAAAAACACCAAGGGACGTGAGGAATTCTCCACACGTGTACACATCAGGAAGTGCCATACTGACAGCGTATGCTCCAAAAAAAACAAGGCAGTCTGCATTCTCAGCACAATGCACAAACAAGTCACGATCTCCGAAGGCCGCAAAAGGAAACCAAACACGATCACGGACTACAACAGCATGAAGGTATGCGTATATGATGATAAATAATGTCACATTATTGAATTTTTATGTCATATATGTCAGACAAAATGATTATAATGTTTATAATGTAACATAACCTTTTTATGTTTCTTCTTTGCAGTGCGGTGTGGATATCATGGACCAGAAGGTGCGTGGGTATACGGTCCGCGCAGGAACACGCAGGTGGCCTGTTGCAGTGTTCTACAACATGCTGGACTTGGCAGCGATGAATGCACATGTTTTGTATACGACATGCACGAGGTCCACGGAGAGCAGAAGAGACTTTTTACATGCTCTTGCTGAGGAACTTCGGCGTCGATTCTTACAGGAAAAGACAATGGCGAAAAAGCAACGACCTCCACCTGCTCCTGGAAAGACGACGCAGTGCCAGGTGCAGATACACTGCAACAGGAATCACAGCTCGGAGCGGTGTGCTGTGTGCGCCAAGTACACCTGTCGAAAATGTAGAAAGGATGGGCCATGGATATGTAGCAACTGTTAGCTTGCGGGATGCTCAAAGCGCACTTGGCTGTATTTCAAATGAGATTTCTATTTTTCTAATAAAAATATTGTTGTTCTGCATCACACATTTGTTTTACCCTGTCATTGCTAAGGAAAGAATATCTTTATTGTTGTTATTACTGGGTGGGGTGTGTGTGTGTGTGTGTGTGTATAAAACTTTTACAACGGTTCTATTACCGGCATTATTTCTGTAAATCGCGTATATACTCAAACTCTAACACAATGTGCAAGTATGTTACATTACAAAAAATATAGGTACTGTCACGTAGGGCAACACCCCCTCTCGTAGCTGTCACTCTGGGTTCCCTCATGTCCGTGTTCCCTGCCTGTTTGTCCCGCCCTGCTCGTTGGTTTTGATTCCTCGTTTGTTACCACGCCCCTGTGTCATTGTCATCACCTGTCCCTAGTTTAGTCCTGTGTATATTAGTCCCTGTGTCTCCCAGGTCTAGTTGTCGGTCTTTTTGTTTTTCGCTGTGTTTTGCCTGTTCGCCCTTGTGCTGCTGTTTCGTGAGTCCTCCTTGTTGTTTTCTTTGTCCGTGTTCATGCCTTTGTACATTTCATGTCAGGATTGCCAACCCGTTATGACCCATGCCCGTTACATCGACTCTGCCTATGGAATTTCCTGTAATAAATCTCGCTCTCCTCAGCGCTTGTGTCCGCCTCCCTGTTCTGCCCCGCGCAGATCGTTACATAAAGACCGACCAAACAAGGACACAGCGAGGGAGCGAGACTCTGGTGAGTTTAATCGCTGTGATGAGATGTTGGCTGGTTCGGTCCAGTTCAACTCTCCGATATCGCAGCGTGAACGAACCAGAGACAGAAATTCCCCTGGCGCTGTGGGAACACGGAAGTCTCGACGCGCACCAACGAAAGCCCAGTCACTTTCGGTTTCGACTGGCTTTCGCATCGAGACTCCTGTTGAGCGCTACGTGTCTGCCCGGCTTGATCACTATAGGGAGGAGAAACCTGTAGTACAAGTCGCGGGCAGACGGATTGAGTGCACAGACTGGCGTTTGCTTAACCCTCGGTTGGCTCTCGATGGCTTCTGCGAGCTCCCGACGCCTCAGAGGAGGCGGAGCCGTCGCAGAGAGAGCCACCGAGGGGCTTCTGTGTCTGTGTATTCTTCCAGGCTCACCCAGGACCCTGAGGAGGAGGACCTACCGCCGCTGATCCAGCCAGCTACACATCACGACACCCCCAAGTATTTTTGGGGGGGGAGTACAAGCCACGTCGGCTTGGTGGCTCCGCCCCCCGAGGACGTCGGCTTGGTGGCTCCGCCCCCCGAGGACGTCGGCTTGGCGTACACGCCCCCCGAGGACGTCGGCTTGGCGTACACGCCCCCCGAGGACGTCGGCTTGGCGTACACGCCCCCCGACCGCATCTCCTCACTCCAGGTTCCAGTTCCCGCTGCCCGTAGGCAGTCCGTGCCGGTTCCTGTCCCCGCTGCCCGTAGGCAGTCCGTGCCGGTTCCTGTCCCCGCTGCCCGTAGGCAGTCCGTGCCGGTTCCTGTCCCCGCTGCCCGTAGGCAGTCCGTGCCGGTTCCTGTCCCCGCGACCCTGGAGGGGTCGTCCACGCCGGTTCCTGTCCCCGCGACCCTGGAGGGGTCGTCCACGCCGGTTCCTGTCCCCGCGACCCTGGAGAGGTCGTCCTCGCCGGCTCCGCCTGTTCCCGCTGCCCGCCAGCGGACCCTGCCTGTTCCCGCTGCCCGCCAGCGGACCCTGCCTGTTCCCGCTGCCCGCCAGCGGACCCTGCCTGTGCCCGCTGCCCGCCGCCCGGCCGCGCCTGTGCCCGCTGCCCGCCGCCCGGCCGCGCCTGTGTCCCCAGAGACTGTGCTGCCCTCTATTGGGCCTGGACTCTTTGTGCCCCCTGCTCTGCCATGTGCCCCTGTCTCGTTGCCCATGTTCCCCTTGCTCCCATGTTCTGTCACTGGTTTTGTGTTGGTCCCAGTTCCTGTGTGTGTACCTGTTCGTGTCCTCGTGCCCGTTCCTGTGTCTGTGTCTGGTCGTTTCCTCCAGGTCCCTGTCCCCGTGTCTGTTCCCCAAGTCCTGACCCACTTTGTTCCTGTGCCGGTCTCTGTAGTCCGAGCCGTCTTTGCCTCCGTGTTCTCCTCTGCCCTGTCCCCTGGCCCGACTCCCGTGTCTGTCCCCAGTCCTGTCCGGTCCAGTCCTGCTCCTGTGCCTCTCCCTGACCCTGTCCTGCACCCCTGTGTCCCGTGTCATGCCGTGTCCCGGCCCGGCTCCTGGCCCGTCTCTGGTCCCCCTGTCCCTGCCGTGCCCCGGTCTCCATGCCCTGCTTTCCCCCTGTCTGTTCCTCCGGTCTGTCCTGTGTCCGCTGTCCCTGTCCTGTCTGCCCTTGCGTGCCCCGGAGTGGCACGCTTTGAGGGGGGGTTATGTCACGTAGGGCAACGCCCCCTCTCGTAGCTGTCACTCTGGGTTCCCTCATGTCCGTGTTCCCTGCCTGTTTGTCCCGCCCTGCTCGTTGGTTTTGATTCCTCGTTTGTTACCACGCCCCTGTGTCATTGTCATCACCTGTCCCTAGTTTAGTCCTGTGTATATTAGTCCCTGTGTCTCCCAGGTCTAGTTGTCGGTCTTTTTGTTTTTCGCTGTGTTTTGCCTGTTCGCCCTTGTGCTGCTGTTTCGTGAGTCCTCCTTGTTGTTTTCTTTGTCCGTGTTCATGCCTTTGTACATTTCATGTCAGGATTGCCAACCCGTTATGACCCATGCCCGTTACATCGACTCTGCCTATGGAATTTCCTGTAATAAATCTCGCTCTCCTCAGCGCTTGTGTCCGCCTCCCTGTTCTGCCCCGCGCAGATCGTTACAGGTACACAGATTGACTGGTATCTTACAAGTTTGTAGTGGATTCAAAATGTATATATGTTTACTCTGCAGCACGATTCTGTGAATTTGCCATCGCACTACACGTACCGCCAACGCATTGTTTATTCTTTAGTGTAAGCATAAAAAACATATGAAACACATACAAAATCACATAACACGTATGCTTACTACAAATGGATTGTTTATTCTTCTTGAAGCTGTGATATACAGATGAACTGGCCAGGCTGAATTTCCTTGGAAATGGAGCGGTGGTCGGCGCTTGAAACTCATAAAATGGGCTAGTCAGTGTCTGGTTTGCCTTGTGAAAATCGCACAACACGTATGCCTACTACATGCACATTATTGTAGTTTATTCTTTAGTGCGATGAAGTAAGCATAAAATGCGAATGAAACATATAAAACTGGCTAGTCTGTGTCTGGTGTGCTTTGAGAAAATTGCACAGCACGTATGCCTAATACAAAAACAACGCGAGGATTTATTTCACTTAGAATGTTTAGCGCGATTCAAACCAAAGGATTCATTCCTATTCAGCATATGAATAATTATCTTCGCGCTATAAAGAAATATAGATTGTAACTTTTGAATTGCTTCTTGAAGCTGTGATATACAGATGAACTGCCCAGGCTGAATTTCCTTGGAAAGGAGAGCGGTGGTCGGCGCTTGACACTCATAAAATGGGCTAGTCATTGTCTGGTTTGCCTTGTGAAAATCGCACAACACGTATGCCTACAACGAGCACATTATTGTAGTTTATTCTTTAGTGCGATGAAGTAAGCATAAAATGCGAATGAAACATAAAACTGGCTAGTCTGTCTGGTTTGCCTTGAGAAAATTGCACAGCACGTACGCCTAATACAAAAACAACGCGAGGATTTATTTCACTTAGAATGTTTAGCGCTATTCAAACCAAAGGATTCATTCCTATTCAGCATATGAATAATTATCTTCGCGCTATAAAGAAAGATAGATTGTAACTTTTGAATTGCTTCTTGGAGCTGTGATATACAGATGCACTGGCCGGGCTGAATTTCCTTGCAAAGGAGAGCGGGGGTCGGCGCTTCAAACACGCACATATCTTTAGCAAGACAAAGGGCACTAATCTCTTCACAGCGGGGAAGTGGGCTACTCGGCAGCTGATTTTCCTTGCGACTTTTTTCGTAGCGTTGGCCTTCCCAGTGTTAAGGGGTCCCACACTACCCCCCTATCAAGTTTCGGACCCCTACGACATTCGGTTCTCTTCCTGTGCCCCTACCTTTAATTCCTGAACTTGTACACGCCCACCTGGGGTGGGTAGTGCCCAATCATCCCACTTGCAATCTATTTCAATACCAAGCAAACACATGGTATAAACTGGAAATGGGATGTGGGTGGGGTTTGGGTGGATGTGTTCAAACCTCCCACTTGCAATCTATTTGAATAGCATGCAAACACTTAGAATAAATTGGAAATGGGATGCCATGCCTGTTTGCCCATTATGCCACGTGCCACGACTTAAAACTGACTTTGGATCAGTGGGCGATATCGGGCGTGGTCCACGGACAGCGCGAGAGCGCCCCTAGAGGCGTCCACGAAGCCAGTATTGACTTACAAGTGGAGTCAGTAAGGAAATCACAAAAGTGTCCATCTGGCAATTTAGTTAAACAGCAATTGGGATCCCAAATCGGGTTACAATCCAATTGCCCCACTATGGCGTCCAATGGCAATTTATTTGGTTCATTCCAATCCCACGAACCCACTACCATTACTTACTTTTAATATTCGGTCCCGGCAAAAAAAAAAAATTCATTTAATGTCCCGGTTTTCACTAGGTTAGTTCAAACCACGATTCAGACTGTTTCTGCACACGTTAAATCTGTCTTTTTTCCTGTCTTTTTTTTCCTCGCTGTGTCCATTTTAAGCCCCCACCGTCAACAACTTACGTTCGCCCCCCCCTTAACAATTTACACTCGCCCTGTGTCAGTATGACAGTGTCCTTGTTTTTTGTCAGACCTAGGTGGCAACCCTAGCGTTAGGGCTGAGGTTAGGTGTTAGCGTTAGGGCTGGGGTTAGGTGTTAGCATTAGGGCTGGGGTTAGGTGTTAGCATTAGTGTCAGGACTGGGGTTAGGTGTTAGCGTTAGGGCTGGGGTTAGATGTTTAGGTTTGCAGCATTTATCTGAATTAGCAACTCACACAGGTCTAAGGCGCACACAAGGCCTCACAAGCTAGTTTGTTAGTGTTCACATGGAAAACCTATAGCTCTCAGAAAGACAGACAGATCAACCTTAATATTAAAATTGTGTCCACCTGCCTAAAATTGTAAAAAAAAAAAAAAGTCCCTCTCATGCTCAAAAAATCCCCGAGGCATGGACTCCACAAGACCTGAGGGTGTTCATTGGTTCACTGAGGGTGTCCTGTGGTAACTGGCACAAATATGCTAGGAGTTTCTTGATATCCAAGGATTAGGGAAGGTCGTTAGGGAAGACCAGTGGTTGGTATGACTGAATGTACTTGGTCTGCAATAATGTTCAGGTAGGCAGTAGTCAAAGCATCATCTGCATGCATGCCATGATATTGAGATAAGCACCTGTCCTGTGGGTTTATCCACCACGAACATTAGGAGAATCAAACCATCATGACTGTGAAGAAGGATGGCTGTTACCTTGCACCTCATTGAGGTTCACTTGCAAGCTCGCAGAAAGAAAAGAAAACACCTATAGCAGTGTGAGAAACACAGTTACGTGCTACAGAGATATAATTGCTCCAGGATCAAAACATAGCCGGTACCACTATACTTAGGACCAGCATAGTAAGATTTTAGCTTTGGGGAAATAAGTGTGATAATCTCTCTGCACGATCTCCTCACCTCTTAAACCTGCACACGTGCTCTCTCTCTCTCCCCTCATACAGGTCCGTGAAAATGTCACTCAACCTTGGCTGTCCTCTGATTGCTCATTTCACTCAAGGCGGACATGTCATGCACAGAAACTGGCATGAGAAAAAGAAGTAGGACTTCAGTAAGCTAGGACCTTCACATCGCAAGCAATAAAGAAATACACAAATAACAGCATTAGGCATAACCTGCTGTTTTTTTAGGGTACCTAAAAAACAGAAATGATAAACAAAAGCAAACAAGAAACAGGACTGAAACTACAACAGAGGCTAAGAAACAAAACAAGGCCAAATACAACAAATGAAGCTTAAACAACAAAACACAAATCATTAAACACAAACCGGGATGTAGAAAACGCATGAGGCTACATACAGTATTCATACAAGGGCAGTCATGGCCTAGTGGTTAGGGAACTGGTCTTGTGACCGGAGGGCTGTGGGTTTGATTCCCAGACCTGAGGCCGTGACTGAGGTGCCCCTGAGCAAGGCCCTTAACCCTTAATTGCTCACTTGTATAAAAAATGGGATAAAAATGTAAGTCGCTCTGGATAAGGGCGTCTGCCAAATGCCATAAATGTAAATATTCAGCAACAATGAAAACATGGGGTAAAAATACACAGACTAACTGTAATACTGCGGAGTCAGGAGTCAGACACAATCACTGTAGAGAACTATGTTTATTTAAATCAGAGGGGGGGGACAAACTCCTGTGACCTCAACATTGCCAACACGTATGACACGAGTTCGGCGTGGCATATTGATCAGACATTCAAACAAGACATAGCCGACTTATCAGCCCTTCTAGCCTGTAGAGCAGGTAAGGGAAATGAGTAAGTAGGTCTGGCTGCAGGCCTAATGGGCACATCAAACATGTAGGGAGTCTAAAACATGATCAGGCTCCTTCCAGGGTTTAGAATTTGAAGGAAAGCGCGATGTCCCAATAACGTCACTATAGAAGGCTGCAGACAGAGGGACGTCGTCAAAGGGTGGCGTGGCAGGCGGTACATCTGGCTGGGCAGCCTCTAGGTCAAGCTTGTTATCAGGCTGAATGGCCTCGGAATCAAACTGGCAGTTTTGGGGTCAGGCCGGGCATCGGACAGGACAGCCTCTGGGTCAGGTTGCGAATCAGGCTGGATAGCCTCTGGTCAGGCAGCATATCAAACTGGATAGCCTCAGGGTCAGGCAGTACAACAGGCTGAATAGCCTCAGAGTCAGGCCAGGCAGTATTTC
The DNA here is from genome assembly GCF_052324685.1 of Brachyhypopomus gauderio. Classification (NCBI taxonomy): domain Eukaryota; kingdom Metazoa; phylum Chordata; class Actinopteri; order Gymnotiformes; family Hypopomidae; genus Brachyhypopomus; species Brachyhypopomus gauderio. Next base: position 39,498,209 of record NC_135211.1, on the reverse strand, counting down.
TAGGGGTTAGTGCAGTCTTAGAGCTAACCCTCAGGCCCCTAACCCTCCCTACATAACCAATAGGGTCTACCTTGATGGGACATGAGGGTACGATGTTTAGGACAATAGCCTCCCCCAAAAGGATACTTGAACGGCTTTTCTTTCAACATCAGGGTTTGAGACATAGTGTCAGCGACTGGGAAGGATTGGGTGGTGGTATCCACTGTGCTTAAATTTAAAGCAGACTCAGCATGCTTCAAGGGCAGGGACTGCTAAGGGACTACAGTCATCAGGGGAGTCGCTGGCTCTAAGCCACTAACTGTATCCATCCTCTTAAACAAGGATCTCCATTTGGCAGATACATTAACAAATCTCTTCATGTCTTGTAGAAAACCTCATACTGTTCATGATTCAACAGTCCCATGGGATAAAAAAAAAAAAGGTTTGCCCATTCTAGTGCCATACCCCGCAATCCAGATCTCATGAACGCAATTAAGACATTCTTCGGGGGGCTGAGGGCACAATAAGTGTTGTAAGTATAGTTCACACTGCATTACAAACACATCTTTCAATACCCGAGTACTCACAGGGGCAAGCCATGAGTGAAGGCAGTGTATTAGGTCTACCTCTTTCATCCAAACATGACTGCAATTAATCTAATAATAACAGACAACGAGGATTAGCAGAATTCAACGGGGGATCGTCCAGAGACATTTTTAGTTCTCCAGCTGCGTCCTCAATTGGTGAGTCTATATGTAACACTGCAGAGTCAGGAGGCGGACACACTGCAGGAACTACATTTATTTAAATCAGAGGCGGGAGGAACTGGCCAACATTTATGACACGAGTTCGGCGTGGCATATTGATCAGACATTCAAACAAAATCCTACACAGAATCAAACACTGACCCAAGGACAGCAATAACCACTCAGACAACAGTAATAGAAAAGTAACAAATTCAAATCACAATGTCTAACAGAACTAACAAGCAAGACATACGGAGAACATCACAAAAGCTTAACTAAGTATAAATATCATATAGTGAGAACAACCAAACAGCACAGGTGAGACTGAAGACACATTACAACTTGACCAAAAAGACATAGTACATACGGAGGACAAGTAAACAGCATAGACCAGACTAGAAAAACATTTACTTACACCAACGTAGAAAACTCAACAAACAACCTGAATAGACAAGGATGACACAGAGATACAAACTAGAAGCTCATATAGACTTTGACAACTCGAAACATGACTGATCATGGAAGCTCTAGAAACAGGAATAACAAGGAGACAGGAGAACGAGACTACAGACACTCACGGCATGAACCAACCTAACAAAATAGACCCACAAGGAAAGCATGAACTCACACAGACTATATTACAAACTAATTACAGCCCAAATAACTTAAACCAGGTTATATGAATAACATTGGGCAGGGTTTAACAAAAGGGGTGTGACAAATCATAACAATTCAACCAAAGGAAAACTAAGGAGGGAATGAAGGCAGGATACCCACAAAGGGGGTGGAGCTAAACGTTACACAAACAAGGAAGTAAACTAGAAACAGGTGAATACAATAACGAGGGGCAGAGAAAGAAACTAGGAGGTGTGACAACTGAAACCAAAACATCAAGCACATGGTGAACGACAACCAGGAAGTGATGGACAGGTGGGGGAGGAGCCATATGTGACAATCACAGTGTCATGTGACACTGCTTCCTGGAAACTGGTCTTCCTCAGTAGTTCTACACTCTGTCAGTTCCAGAGGTGGGACCAAGTCAGTGTTTTGCAAGTCTCAAGTAAGTCCAAGTCTTTATCCTCAAGTCCCGAGTCAAGTCTCAAGTAAAGACAGTCAACTCAAGTCAAGTCTCGAGTCAAGACAGGCAACCGTCAAGTCAAGTCCCAAGTCTGAAACTTGGAATTTCAAGTCCTTTCGAGTCTTTTTTTTTTTTTTTTTAACCCTTCGGTTTTGTTGACCTCACGTTTTTTACTTTAGTGTTCCCGGTCTTCAGAGACCGGTCTGTTTTAACACACAAAAAAAAATTTCACCACCTTGCAAACATAGGCATAACGTGTGTGTGTGTGTCTGTGTGTGTGTGTGTGTGTGTGTGTGTCTGTGTATGTAGGTGTGTGTGTAGGTGTGTGTGTGTGTGAGTGTGTGTGTGTGTGTGTGCGTGTCTGTGTGTGTTTAGGTGTGTGTGTGTGTGTGTGTGTTTAGGTGTGTGTGTAGGTGTGTGAGTGAGTGAGAGTGTGTGTGTGTGTGTGCACGCGCGCATGTGAATTCATGCACATGAGTGGCATGTCACACTCAGATCAGAGTGTGCCTTGCAAACATAGGCATAACATGTGTGTGTGTCTGTGTCTGTAGGTGTGTGTGTAGGTGTGTCTGTGTGTGTAGGTGTGTGTGTGTGAGTGAGTGTGTGTGTGTCTGTGTGTGTTTAGGTGTGTGTGTGTCTGTGTGTGTTTAGGTGTGTGTGTAGGTGTGTGTAGGTGTGTGAGTGAGTGAGTGAGTGAGTGAGTGTGTGTGTGCGTGTGTGTGTGTGTGTGTGTGTGAATTCATCACACTCAGATCAGAGTGTGCCTTGCAAACAGGCATAACGTGTGTGTGTCTGTGTCTGTAGGTGTGTGTGTATGTGTGTCTGTGTGTGTAGGTGTGTGTGTGTGTGTGTGTGTGTGTGAATTCATGCACATGAGTGGCATGTCACACTCAGATCAGAGGGGCCTTGCAAACATAGGCATAACATGTGTGTGTGTGTCTGTGTCTGTGTGTGTAGGTGTGTGTGTAGGTGTGTCTGTATATGTGTGTGTCTGTGTGTGTGTCTGTGTGTGTGTAGGTGTGTGTGTGAGCGAGTGAGTGAGTGAGCGAGTGAGTGTCTGTGTGTGTATAGGTGTGTGTGTGTAGGTGTGTGTGTGTGTGTGTGTCTGTGTGTGTTTAGGTGTGTGTATAGGTGTGCGTGTGTGTGTGTGAGAGAGCGAGTGTGTGTGTGTGTGTGTGTGTGTAGGTGTGTGTCTGTGGGTGTGTGTGTGTGTGTTTAGGTGTGTGTATAGGTGTGCGTGTGTGTGTGTGAGAGAGCGAGTGTGTGTGTGTGTGTGTGTGTAGGTGTGTGTCTGTGGGTGTGTGTGTGTGTGTGTGTGTAGGTGTGTGTCTGTGTGTGTAGGTGTGTGTGTGTGTGTGTGTGTGTGTGTGTGTGTGAGTGTGTGTGTGTCTGTGTGTGTAGGTGTGTGTGTGTGAGTGTGTATGGGGATGTTTTCTGTCTCATAGATGAATATATTCTGAATACCCATTCACTTCCTGTGACGGTCACGCTTGACCGGCAACAACACAGATGTAAAACGTTGGTTTAAAACACTCAAAATTCAATGAAAAAGATGATCATCACTTTTATATGTTCCAGTGCATAGTGTGGAGGATGGCATAAGGCCTTGCAGCAATCAGATGTAAAACACAATATTTATGAGTGGTTTAAGTTGTAAATCGGTCAGATTTGACCCGAACACGACAGGAGGTTAACCAATGTTGCAGGTATATTTTAAATGTAAATAATAGACATGTGTTCTTTTTAAAATCTGTATTCTCCTCAAAACTTGATAAAACATGTGCAACTAAAAACACGAAGTATAAAAAAAATTATTATTGCACATTTCAATTTGTTAAAATTAGCTGCAAAAATATTCATACTTTAAACTACAATTTTCCAGAAATAAATATTCTGTGAAAAAGTCATAAGTAGAACTCCATGTTCAAATAAAAAGTGCTGATATTTTCACAGTACAATACAAAGAACCATAACAGCATTTTCCCCCTCTTCTCTTATCTGGTTTCTTGGAGAACATGTGATTCTGTAGTGAGTAAACAGACAATTATTTATTTGTTAATTGTGACGCTGGGCGGCGGTAGACGGACGAGACACAGAATCTGTTCTTTCGTGGCAAACGTCACTTTAATGTCACAATAAAGGTTGCGCAATAGCGCACGAGCAACACAGAGGCATACCTGTCAAGTGTCCCATTTTGGCCGGGACAGTCCCGTATTTTACCGCTCTGTCCCGGCGTCATCCCGTATTTTTATTTTCCCGTATTTGTCCCGTATTTTCAGTTTTCAATTTTTATTTTTTTTAAAGCATTCATGTGCCGCTCCAAACAGAATTCTGTCACTACTGCAGGTTCTCGCGAGGCTAGTGACAGAATCTGTTTGGCGCGGCACATGAATGCTTTAAAAAAAATAAAAATTTAAAACTCGCGGGTTTAGTGTCGACAGTGGGAGCAAACCTGGAACAACAAATCAGAGATGGATTTAACTAGAGAAGGCAGTCCTGCCAAAAAGCTAAGCGTACATGTAAGTACCTTGACGAATGGGACTGGGAATTTACTTTCCTAAAGAGGAGCATGAAGGGACATAGCTACTCATTCTGTAAGATTTCTAGCTGTGAATTTAGTGTCTCTCATGGGGGAAGGAACGATGTCCGTCAGCACGAACAATCTGCCAAGCACAAATGCGGGCTAAAGGCACAGAAATATGCCCAGGAGATGTCCCCATTTGTAGCTAGAAATACCACTAAAAAATTTTTATTTTTTTATTCATTTGTAGTTCAAAACATATTTGGGGTGTTTTTTCTTCACTTTTTGACACTCCAAATATGTTTTCGTCTCTCCTACAGCCTCGAGTCCAGCTATATGCAAATAACCAATTATGCAAATTAGGTGATGACGTCATATACGGGAAACGTCCCATATTTTTAAATACAAAACTTGACAGGTATGCACAGAGGAATCAAACA